>NC_068938.1:97509003-97546780 GCF_016801865.2 Culex pipiens pallens | reverse complement strand
AGTTTTGCGTTTCTCCAAACGTGGCTTTGTGTCAGCAGTGTGTTTAAATGTGTACTTGTGCCTGCCACCCTTGAAGAAGTCAAATTTGGCACCCCTTTTTACACAAACACACGCTTATTCTGACTAATATTATGAGAGTGCCGGCAGCAGCAAAGCAAATAAACTGAATCAGCAAACACACTAACCTATGGAAAAAAAAGAAAAAGAAGAAAAGAGCAGAGAAAATCGCATGAGACACTAACGCTGGATGGTTGGTTGGTTGGCGGTGGAAATTCTTATGTTGAAACAGTAGTTGGTGGCTGGCTGGCTGGCTGGGAGGACCGGTTGAGGAAAATTTAATGAAAATATGCTTAGACGTTGTCTAGCCTGCTTTTATTAATAACTGCAGGCTGCGGTGGTATCCTATCACGCCGAGACTGTGTGTGTGAGCAAATTGCTGTGGTCGTGCTATCATGACAAATGTGACATTAGCCTTAATTTTTCAACCAAAAATATCTTGGCAAATATTGGTCCTATTTTAAATGTCAAACAGCCTCGAATTGAAAAAAAAAGGATTCCAAAAGTTACCTATTCAAAACGTTTTGCTTTATTCTGAATGGCCAAAGAAGCCATTTTGTGTCATTGGCTCACCCATAGAAGGCTTCAACTTTTAAAGGAATTTTTGATCGATTTGGTGTCTAGGGCAAAGTTTTAGGTATTGATGAGGACTATCCATAAAATAGGTACACGGAATTTGTTTTGCGATTTTTACCTTAAAAAACAATTTCCTAAAATCTTCATTTTTTAATTTTTTTCATGTGATTTAGAAGACAAAACCACAATTTTTGAAGCTATTGAGCAATGCCGCCGAATTATGATTTTTTTTAAACTGTGTTTTTTTTTGGAAAACTGTAAGTTTTACTCAAAAACTTGTTTAAAAAACACATATTTTTGAAAAAAAAATGAATCGGTGGTTTTTTTCCACGATTTTTTATGGCTCAATAAATGCGGTTTTTGTTCCCTTAAACACATTTTTAAAATACGGATTTTAAGAAATTATGTGTTTTGTATAAAAAGATATCGGCATTTTTTTTAGAGAACCATTTTTTTCTAAATATTCCTCCAATACCTATAATTTTCCCGGAGACACAAAATCAATCAAAAAATCCTTCAAAAGTTACAGATTTTCGAATTAAATATATGAGGATTTTTTTTAAACGTTTTCGCAAATTGACATTTCATTGATGTTCAAAGAAGGTTGAAAGTTAGGTACACGGAAAAATTCCCGGTTTTTGAATTTCACTTTATACGCAAACGCATTTCTTTTTACTATTTTCGTTATTTTTTATATGATAAGAAGACCAAATAAAGCATTTTTAAGCTAGAGTTATTAATATATGAAACATTTGTGAAATTTTCCGATCTTTTCGAAAACAATATTTTCAAAATTTTTAAACCAAGACAAACATTTTAAAAGGGCGTAATATTGAATGTTTGGCCCTTTTGAAATGTTAGTCTTGATTTTAAAATTTTGAAAATATTGTTTTCGAAAAGATCGGAAAATTTCACAAATGTTTCATATATTAACATTGAAAATCGGACCATTAGTTGCTGAGATATCGACATTAAAAAATGGTGGGCTGTTTGGGTGAGACTTGGAAAACATTAATTTTCCATTAATTTTCCTGTTTTTAAATCTTTGCATTGCAATAACTCAGCAACTAAAGGTCGTATCAACAAAGTCCGAAGAAGCAAAATATAAAGAATTTTCTCAGCTTTTCAAACATATTTTTTCCAAAAGTGTGCAAACATGTGCACTAATTTAAAAAAATGAAAAACTGCTACTATTTTCAAAAAAGTCACCTAAATATGGGTTTAACATGAAAACGGTGCACTTTATCAAAATTACACTGAAGTACTTTTTGATTGCAAATTTGATTTTACATCGAAAAATGAAGTTGAAAAATTTTTGCGACCGATATTTCGATTTTTTTTAAAAATTAGTATTTATTAAAAAAAATATAACTCGGTCAATGATTTTTTGCACAACCTGGAAATTTCCGAAAAGTTGGCATTTTATATCCTCTAAAACATATCAAAAAAGAATAAAAAAAAATAAAAATAATATTTTTTTGCAAATCGAGTTTTAGTGATAAAAAGTTAAATTAAAAAATCACCAATTTTTTTTACCGTGTATCATTTTTTTCCAGTGTAGTCCGTATATATACCTACAGCTTTGCCGAAGACACCAAATCGATCAAAAAATTCCTTCAAAAGATACAGATTTTTGAATTTTCACATATCATTTTTGTATGGACAGTAGGGTGCCCAGAAAAAATGACCCCCTGCTCCACAAGCGGAAAACGGTTTTTTGGGTTATTTTAAGCATCTGTGTAAATTTTGAGCGACATTGGATGAGATTAACCCATTGATACCCGAGCCTGAAGTTGGTGAAAAAAATGATTTTCATACAAAAATGACTTTTTAAAATCGCTAATAACTTTTCAGGATCGAGTTTTACAGCTTTGGTATGTTCTACAAAGTTGTAGAGCATTAAATTTTCAATAAGAATCTCACTCTTGGGAATATTTGGATAGAAGTAGCGCACCCTGCAGACCAAACCGTAATAAAAATTGAATTTTCTATACATTTTTTCGATTTTTCCCATACAAACTTCACCTCCGAGTATCAATGGGTAAATGATGACCGATTTTGCTCATATTTGGCACAGAGTCCTAAAATAGGTCAAGGAACAATATTCAGCTTGTGGAGCGAGGTTTTGAAAAAAAGTCCCATATTCTGGGCACCCTAATGGACAGCTGCCAAATTTGTATGGAAAATTATATGGACAAACTAATGATGCAAAATGGCTTCTTTGGGCATACCGAAGGCACCAAAAAAGTTTCAGTCGGATTAAAAAATACAAAAATTAAAATTCTAAAAAAAAGACCGATTTCGTAGAGAATTGCTCACATTAAACAAGTCACACACTAAAATTTTCTAAAATTTTAAGAGTTTTGTAGAAAGTTAATGTTAATCATCAGTTTAAAATCACAAAAAAACGTGACACGATACCACAACCCCAACTTAACGCAAACGGACCAAGGAGGCACGCTATCTCTTGTGCTGGATGATGTTGCACGTTATGCTGCATGAACTATGAGCTTGCCTGAGGTGATTTCGTCGCCAAGCGCCGCCGTTTGCGACTTGTGGAAAGTTGTGTGTGTGGTGAATGTTATCGCACGGTTTTCACACACCATCACACATACAAGGAGAATTGAGCCCGGATTATGTGATTGTGGAGCTTGCGGAACAGGTAATCTGGAAGGGATTACGGGTTTGCGAGCGAGCGGTTGAAGATTTGTTCTACTGATTTGAGTGATTATCGTGCTTAACGTTTTCACTAATTATGATCCGGGAGAAATTGAAACTAATCTTTGCTGTTTTTTTAAGACATTATATTGCACACTTCTCTTGATAACTTCTGAGTATTTTTTAGATCAATTGTACAATATGACATGTATTTGTCCAGAAAATGTTGCAGTTCCTCATTTTTAATCATATTTTAAAGAGCTGGTGTAAATATTAATTACGATTTTCTGCAAGAACACACAACATGCTCAACTTATGGCATAAAATTACATGCGCATCAATTTGTTTGTTTTCATTAGTGGCGAACCGTATTTAATTTGCGTTAAATTATGTACAAATTTGCGGTCAAATTTCTCACGTATACGAGGTGTGAGCCATGTTACCGAGGTGCAACATTACTGTAGGTATAATATGGTAATGAAAACCAATTATTTATCAACAAAATATGGCACCCCGTTATTTATCGCACATTGTGGGAGGACTACAAATAATGAAGCATAAATTTGCTTAGCGGCATTGGAGTTGGCCAACAAATTGCATTTTAATCAAAGATTTGTATGTTTGTTTGAAATGCTCAAAACATCCAAGTTTAAACAGCTCTTTTTCTGAGAGTTTAGAAATTATAAGTTAATGAAAATAATTTCTGCAACAGTCCTTCAACGTCGCACGCCTGTTTAGCTGAACGAAATTAATATTCTGTCAGTGGTTCAACGATTGCTTTGGTCCGAAATCAAACCACTGTCTGTCCTTGTGGTTACGTTTCTGCAGCAATAATTTGTCGAAAATGTCGGAGGGAAATTTTGTCGTCTTATTGAAATGTAAATGGTGTTTTGAGACAGTAAAATCAAATTCTTACTCAAATTTAATCAAACGACAGAATTGTAAACTACCAAAATGTTAAACTTTTCAACTTAGACTTCCACTCTTTTCCCTAAATCAGCTGTGAAAATTTGACAAATTCCCAACGCGACTCGGATGTCGGGTGCACGTGAAAATTTTGGCAAACATGCCCCCTTAATTATCGAACACAAGATCGCTCCCCTTTCTGCGATGGAGAGTTTCTGGCAAATGATGTTGATTTTTACTGTTTCAGTGATGTAACGGACAGATTTGCCGCACAACAAACACAAACGACTGGTACGGCAAGGTGGTACTGCAAACGGTCTTGGTTTGGTTTAAAATTGAAATTATTAAGGTGAAGCTGATTACGAAAATTTACAAAAAAAATCAAAGAAGGTCTATGAAGTAAAAATTTCAAAATGCAACTTGTTTTGAAGTTATTTTTTGTAATTTTTTTACAGAAATAAAAGTAATTAATATTTAAAATTCAATTTCTTACAAGAAGCCCACCATGTGTCATCTGGGAGCCTCCTGACAGTCGACTAGTGCAAGTAAATGAAATTATAATGCTGTTACGCCCATTGCGAACCGGGGATTTTCTCGATCGTGGTCGTGAATGGTAGAAAACGCCATGAGACAACTGTAAATATATGGATGCGCCAGGTGGCAACGGTCGTGGTGAATTTCACTGATTTATGCAGATCGCCCATCATTGCCTGAGAGTGCATCGGACACCATCAATAGAGGGAACATGTGAAAAGCGAGATGCAGCGTGTCTGTTATTAATAATGAGATCGTAAAAGTAAGCTAATGTGAGCCGAAATCCGACAAATCTTTGTAAAAGGGGACAACTCTACACTTTATGATAATTTGATAAATTATTGTTTTGCAATTTTTGTATTTTTTGTAATTTTTGTAATCTTTGTATTTTTTGTAATTTTTGTATTTTTTGTAATTTTTGTAATCTTTGTATTTTTTGTAATTTTTGTAATTTTTGTAATTTTTGTAATTTTTGTAATTTTTGTAATTTTTGTAATTTTTGTAATTTTTGTAATTTTTGTAATTTTTGTAATTTTTGTAATTTTTGTAATTTTTGTAATTTTTGTAATTTTTGTAATTTTTGTAATTTTTGTAATTTTTGTAATTTTTTGTAATTTTTGTAATTTTTGTAATTTTTGTAATTTTTGTAATTTTTGTAATTTTTGTAATTTTTGTAATTTTTGTAATTTTTGTAATTTTTGTAATTTTTGTAATTTTTGTAATTTTTGTAATTTTTGTAATTTTTGTAATTTTTGTAATTTTTGTAATTTTTTGTAATTTTTGTAATTTTTGTAATTTTTGTAATTTTTGTAATTTTTGTAATTTTTGTAATTTTTGTAATTTTTGTAATTTTTGTAATTTTTGTAATTTTTGTAATTTTTGTAATTTTTGTAATTTTTGTAATTTTTGTAATTTTTGTAATTTTTGTAATTTTTGTAATTTTTGTAATTTTTGTAATTTTTGTAATTTTTGTAATTTTTGTAATTTTTGTAATTTTTGTAATTTTTGTAATTTTTGTAATTTTTGTAATTTTTGTAATTTTTGTAATTTTTGTAATTTTTGTAATTTTTGTAATTTTTGTAATTTTTGTAATTTTTGTAATTTTTGTAATTTTTGTAATTTTTGTAATTTTTGTAATTTTTGTAATTTTTGTAATTTTTGTAATTTTTGTAATTTTTGTAATTTTTGTAATTTTTGTAATTTTTGTAATTTTTGTAATTTTTGTAATTTTTGTAATTTTTGTAATTTTTGTAATTTTTGTAATTTTTGTAATTTTTGTAATTTTTGTAATTTTTGTAATTTTTGTAATTTTTGTAATTTTTGTAATTTTTGTAATTTTTGTAATTTTTGTAATTTTTGTAATTTTTGTAATTTTTGTAATTTTTGTAATTTTTGTAATTTTTGTAATTTTTGTAATTTTTGTAATTTTTGTAATTTTTGTAATTTTTGTAATTTTTGTAATTTTTGTAATTTTTGTAATTTTTGTAATTTTTGTAATTTTTGTAATTTTTGTAATTTTTGTAATTTTTGTAATTTTTGTAATTTTTGTAATTTTCGTAATTTTTGTAATTTTTGTAATTTTTGTAATTTTTGTAATATTTGTATTTTTTGTAATTTTTGTAATTTTTGTAATTTTTGTAATTTTTGTAATTTTTGTAATTTTTGTAATTTTTGTAATTTTTGTTATTTTTGTAATTTTTGTAATTTTTTTAATTTTTGTAATTTTTGTAATTTTTGTAATTTTTATAATTTTGGTAATTTTTGTAATTTTTGTAATTTTTGTAATTTTTGTAATTTTTGTAATTTTTGTAATTTTTGTAATTTTTGTAATTTTTGTAATTTTTGTAATTTTTGTAATTTTTGTAATTTTTGTAATTTTTGTAATTTTTGTAATTTTTGTAATTTTTGTAATTTTTGTAATTTTTGTAATTTTTGTAATTTTTGTAATTTTTGTAATTTTTGTAATTTTTGTAATTTTTGTAATTTTTGTAATTTTTGTAATTTTTGTAATTTTTGTAATTTTTGTAATTTTTGGAATTTTCGTAGTTTTTGGAATTTTTGTAATTTTTGTATTTTTTTTTGTAATTTTTGTAATTTTTGTATTTTTTATTATTTTTTTTATTTTTGTAATCTTTTTTATTTTTTTGATTTTCTTGTATTAAAAAAAAATTCCACGTGTTTGAGTTAAAGTCAATGTTCCATTTTTGTATGTGTCCATTTTTGTTCATTTCTTTAAAAAATATTTGATAAACAGAAAATTCAGGGTTTAATGAGTAGCACTTAGAATAAAAACCTTGAATCTCTATACAATGTTAGGTTGAATGATGGATCCGAATATACTTTTCTTACAAATTAGAATGATTTGGTTTTAAAAAGTGGAAAATTATGTTTACAATTAAAATAAAATGATATCGCTCTATAGTAAAAAATGTGAAAAACAAACATCCAATTTCAAAATGACTGTAAAAACATGAAAAAACTATGAACTAGATGAAACGTAGAATGATAGGAGGTGGTAGAGTAAGCCAAATACTATCAGAAACAAACATAAACTAAACAAAAACTAAAAAAAAAAACGAACAAAAAATTACAAAAATTGCAAATTAAAATATAAAAAATTAAATAAGAAAATTATAAAACAAGAGCAAGAGTTTTCATAGAACAAAAGTTGCTCAAAATGACAGAAAAAATAATAAATAAATAAAAATGTGGGCAGTACAGGGATAAGTTACGGCGTTTTCAACTCGTGGTCTCAATATGGCGCTGCTTTCTCGTTTCACCTTAATATCACTTAACCATGCTCAAAATCAATATTTTGAACTCATTTTTCAAATACAAAATCACAAAAATTACGTCCAAAATAAACCAATCTCCCCGCTCAGCTCGAGGAAGGCTCCCCGTCAAAACTAAAAGCTCGTTATGGTCGCACGCAATTAAAACGCAAAAAAATCAAAAGGCTCCGCGAGCCGGCATCGACCGTTCATATTCGCAGTCAGCGAAGTTGGCTGCTGATGGCAACATTTATGCGACCGACCTTGGACATTTGCATTAGCGGCCAGCTGCTGCCTGCCTGTATGGGAAACTGTTGCATTAAAACCCAAACCAAACTGATGCTGAACCATGTCGAGACCACCGAGTTCTGACTGCCTTTATGACAACTTCTCGTGACGTGAGCTTAGCACTTTTTTTTTGCTGTGCTGCCAGGTTCTCACAGCTGGTTCTGCTGTAACGGCGACTAAACCAGAAATAATATTTCAGATTCTGTGACTGTGCTAAATTTCCAGGCGAAACTTCAAAAAATAAAGCTTTTGTGGAACTTTTAAAACTCGCCGACGTGCCATCCAAGCAATGATGTTATGAAAATTAAGAATTCAAAATTCGTAACTTCGCGTGGAACTGCACATCTGTCCACGGTCCGCGAATCAAGATGACCAGATGAGCGTTTCTCGACCCATGTCGCGACGCCATAGCCAACCACCGTCGTGTGACATTCAAGTTACGAGATCAGGGAGAACTGGTGTGCATATAGCTCAAACAGCAGTGTAACTCGATGCATCGTGGTGTTGGGTCTGGCAGTTGTAGTTGCAGTTCTGCCCGCAACAACTGCAGCTGCAGCGATAAAAAAAGCGCGTGCACTAATTGTGATGCTAATTGGATGCTGCATTCAGCTGGGTGGTTTTCGGTAGACGGATCAAAGCAATGTCTAGCGAAGTTGAGGGATAGCAGGAAGTAAAGTATAGTAAACTTTATTTTATTTTAAAAAAAGTTTGCTACTTGTTATGATATGATCTAATTATTCTTATTGATTTTAATATGAGTCAAGGAAAAGTCCTCGAAGTCTGTTATTTGATTGCGAATCATAAGAAATAATTCACATCAAGAATCCTAACCTTATAACTCGCAATTCTAATAGCATGTAATGTAATAATTTGCAACAACTATAAAAAAAAACTTTTTTTTTTCATTCTAATTGTTTCATAGCATGCAAGCGAGCCCCTCGTGCAATGGTGTCACCAACTATTTTTTATAATTTTTAGCTCGGGTTTCACACGCACTCATATAACCAGAAACCCCGACCAGGACAAGGGTGCTGTTTTGATCGATGGATCGGGTGCAACCTTTGGACCAAAATGTAAAAATGTAAAATGTCAATCAGCTGCACGCAAAGGGCGACACCAAGTGGACCATGTCACGATTTGTGCGTTTTTTTCCTGTTTGAAAAAGTTCAGTTGAATGCATTTTAAAAGTAATCAAAGCTCAGAACGTGATATTTGCGTGAAATTTCGTAAAATAAACCAAAAATACATATCCATTCAAACTCCATTTCGCAAGTAAATCTCACACTAATGGGCGTTTACATCTGTTTTTATTATCACCTGAAACCAGAGGGGGAGGTCAAACCTAAATCTAACAAAGCGTTGCCCTCGACGCGTGGTCACCAGGCGAGTGAACCTGGCACCCGCAATCAATTCGTTAAGGATTGCATCTTTCTGCATCGATGCACTTTCCCGTGACCATGGGTAACCTCGTGCTTCATGGGGGAGCGGGAGCGAGCAGGTGGCATGCGGGTGGAGGTGACCGAAAAGGGCGAGCCCCACATATTGTGCTCTCTGACACACCAGTTAACCTGGTTGAAGTGGGAGAAACACTGTTAAAAAAAAGTAGATGGCTTTTAAAGAGTATGAAACATTTAAGACCTCTAAATTTTCGGAAAACTACTTTTCTATGGATTCCGTGATTTAGGTAAAATTTAGCACACACTTATGTCAAAAGAAGAACTTTGATTTGATGTCTTCAGCAAAGTTATAAGTACTGATTTAATGTATGTCCAAAATGACAAATGTATTCTTAAATTGCAATTTATGTCTATAAACAAGTGCTTAATGAAAACATGAAAACAGTATCATTTATTTAATTAACCAGCTTATCAAAACTATTCCGGAATAAATCTCGTAGTTTTTAACACAAAAAAATATTTTTAGCAGGACATTCCGTACTCGAAAATCCAAAACCCTGATTATCTGAAGATTTGTTCACCCCACATTCTATTATCCGAGAGTTTCCAAATTATTCCTGTTCGCATAAATGCTTTTGAAAAAATCTATTTTTTCCGAATTCAAATGTGAATTCAGCGACCTAACATTAATTGGGCTCGATTTATTGGTTGCCTAATACATTACAAAAAAATTTAACAATCCCAATGCCACCGTTTTGGTCGCCATCTTAGATTACGCACATAAGAATTTCGTGATTTAATTACAGTCCAGACTCGATTATCCGAAGTCTCGACTATCCAAAGTTTCGACTATCCGAAGTGAAATTTTGCCAAGGACTTCGAATAATCGAGTCTGGATTGTATCCGAAAAATACTTCGAGGGCAATGACCCAGATATAAGGATAAATTGTTAATTGTAACTTCTTAAAATAAGTTTATGCTCAGCCCATTTCCCAAAACTTTATCAAGTCCTGCTCATGATGTGAAAAATGTAAAAACAACAAAAATATAACTGAAATAAGAATAAA
The DNA here is from genome assembly GCF_016801865.2 of Culex pipiens pallens. Lineage (NCBI taxonomy): Eukaryota > Metazoa > Arthropoda > Insecta > Diptera > Culicidae > Culex > Culex pipiens. The sequence goes on along the minus strand of NC_068938.1, from coordinate 97,536,526 downwards.
TTATTAAGAAAGAGTGGTTAAAATATCAGAAATGGTACAGAAACAAGAATTTAGAAAATGCAAAACAAAAACAAAGAATGTAAAAATTTCAAAAAAACATTATAAAACAAGAAAAGAAAACTTAATATCAACAGAAATAGTCACAGAAATGTTACAGAAACAAAAGAAAATATATTAAAAAGCCAATTAAATACTATAAAAAATGTTCAAACTCAGTCTTAAACTGTTTTTTTTTGCAATTCCGTCGTGAAACTACTTACTTTTCCTGTCATTCTTGAACGACGAAATAGCCTACTTTTCTGTACCAAAAATAACAGAATCGAATAGCAACACATTTCAAAATAAATGCTGAAAAGTTCTACTTTTCAGCATTGAAATGGGTGCTGAAAAGTTGAACTTTTCAGCACTTGTTTCGAAAAGTAACACTTTTCAGCATTTTTTTGATTTGAACGATTTATTGACAAAATACATGAAAATTCGACTTAAAATTTCACTCAATGGGTGTTTTTCGAAATTGCAAAAAATGTTGTATGGAACTCGTTGCAAAACTTGATTTTTTCAGCACTCGTCGTATTTATCCAACTCGGTGAACCTCGTTGGATAAATGTACGACTCGTGCTGAAAAAATCCTCTTTTGGCAACTTGTTGCATAAACTACTATTTGAGAACTGGTCATGTTTGAAAGAATGGGAAAACTAACAAAAAAATAAAATAAGCATAAATAAATTATTTTAAGGAATTAAAAAATATATTTTCAGTGAAAATTAAAAATTTTACTTTTTATAAAATTATAGCTATTTCAATGAATCTGCAATTATGTTATCTTAATTGCCAAATAAACAAATTATTTGGAAAGAATACAAAAAATAAAATAAAAATATGCTTGCAAATTTGTAAAGTACTGCTTATTTTTGAACTTATTAAAACATTACAAAAAAAATGGTTAAATTATTTGAATAATTTTTCAGATGATCGAATTAAGACATTTCTTATATTCTCATTTTCCACTTGTTTTCTTTACGAATTTATGTTTTCGATCCTTTGGCATTGACCCTTTTGTCCTTTTTTCGCTTAAATTCAGTAAAGTTTCACTGAAGTCTCATAAATAATTTTTTTTAAGAAAACGATTCAGCAATTGAGATTTTACTGAATTCTCAGTTAATTGATATTTGTCATTTTGACAAATGATTGACTGAAATTGTATTGCTATAAATTCAGTAACATCCTTTTGTCAGTTTGACAGTTCGTTTGCTAAAGATTCAGCAATCGTTGCTGGTTTTCAGTCATTATGATTTGATTTTTATGCCATTTTATGCCAACCCTTAAAAAAACTCTCGATAGAAGCAGATAGGAATTGAACCTAAGAACATTCGCTTACAAAGCGAACATCGTAACAATTCAGCCACGACTGCCCCCGATTTTATTTCTTTGCCGAATATAAGCAAAAGTGGTGTGTTTTCTGAATTGCATTGAGTAAATTTTTTGCTGAAGTTGCAAATCAAAATTTTATATGTACAGTATGTAAAAAACGTATTTACACCCCTTGGGAACTATGCACGTTTTGTGATGAAACATGCAAACAATTTAAGGTGAAGCCGTTGATCATTTTCGAAGAAAATTAGTCATCACTATAAAAAAATGTGTTTTAAATTCAGTTTAACGAATTTCAGCACCAAAAGGATTCAGCATGTGCCGGTTGTTGCCTTCTTGAAGTCACTGAAGGAATTTTTGATCTAAATCAATTGTGCTTCAAAATTTATATAATTTTGTGGCACAGTCATTGACGTCCTAGTTGGCAATCATTGATTAATGACGATTTCCATAACTTGACAAGGAATGGGATAATCGTTACCAAAAGAAATCAGCATGTGTAGGGCACTATTCTAAACAACTTGGTGAAGGAATATTGTCAAAATATTGAAAGCGACGCAAAATTTATACCTTTGAAGGAGAAATCATGACAATGATGGAAGTCTTCACGTTAAAGTTTGACAGAAACCTAGTACTACGTTTTGTTCGAAAAAATTTGCCGAACATTTTGCTTCAAAAAGCTCATGCAAAATTGATTCCTGTAAAAAGTTCTATAACAAATACTATTACTGTTGAAATAAACACGCGAAGATCAAGCAAAACATCTTGTTTATAAACACAAAAGTCAATTCGACATTGACAGTTCAATTAGGTTTACACAGTCCGTTGAATTAGGTCAACACATGAAAATACAAAACATTTATAGGGTTCCGGCTAGGGCCAGTGCAACCAGTTCTAACAGAATGTTATTCTTATGAAGTGTTGCTAGTTGAATTAATAACCATCGATAACGTACATAGTACAGCTTTAGTTGTAAGATACACCGAGAAATAAAGACGATAAGTTGTATCAAACAAACACAAATCTTATCAATTACAAAAATCAAAAAAGGTGCATAAAAAGTTTGCACACCTTTGAAAATTAACATAAACAAAGTTATTTGTTGGCAAATCACCATGAATCCAGTCTTCCGACTCCAAATAGGCATCCTTGACTGACTAAAAAATAATTTGGATTGAAAATAAAGTTTACTAACTACTTAGTATAAAACTTTATATAACTCTTTAAATTCTATACAAAACTTATCTTAACTTAATTTTGCAAACTTATAATTTATCTAAATGTCAATATATTACCATAGAGTTGCTAAATTAACATTTTGGATTGGAGATAAAACCGTTTTGGGGGTCTTTCTATCGATAGAATTGATTTTTCGTTGGAATTTCGTATCAACCCGGAATAATGTCGTTGGAAAATTCAAACCGGTCCACGATTCACACGATTCGTAAAACATTATTTATGGAATTTCAGAATGTTTAGAGATTTATATTCTAAAAAAATAAAATAAACTTTTATCAGTTTTTTTTTCATGCCCCCACCCCACCTGTCCCCACCTCTCAATCGCGACATGTAATTATGTAATTACGCGTCAGTAAACACGCCAAGCCGCGGAGGGGACAGCCGCTGGAGGCCCCTCGTGGGACAATCGCCTCGACGCCGCCGCGGGTCACCATCACGACCGATGGCGATGGTTTTGTTCTACCACCACACATTTAGTTTGTGCTTTGAAACCATCTCTTTGTGTAACAATGCAAGATTAATTGCCGAATAAAAGCGCAACCATTGTTGGTAATTGGACGAATAAGTGCACGCGATACATCTCGCGCTCGCTCTCTCTTTCTCGCTTGTTTTGTTTCATTTGGCAAATCTGTCACTTTGCTGTGACCTTACGACTCTTGTTGATGGACCCCTCTCGAAGGGTGTCAATAAATCGATAGCGGTGTGCTCTCTTATACTAACTGACATTTTGGTAGTTGCGAGAAAATCGATTTTTAAACTTTGAATTACTGTTTCTGGAAAACTATTCGACAAACAATTGTTCTAACAATTTTAAAGTATGCACCTGACATTACTTAAAGACATTGTGAAATATAAAAACTTTTGAAATGCTAGAAAAATTTTGGCAGAGAAAATACGAAAAAAAATCATGCTTGCAATTGGCACAAGTGTGCTTTGGGAGGTAATTTGTATGAGCTAGCACAAACGTGCACAGGGCTTTGGTACAAAAGCGTGAAAGTAATTTTATTGTTAAAACAGTTCAAATTAGTTGTTTCAATGTTATTTTTCACGAGTTGGTTAATTTAAGCGTAAGAAAAACATTTTGTATCAAAACTTTTTTCAAACACTTATTTTAGTTTGAATTTGGTAGGAAAATTAACCTTTTGAAAAAATTAGCATTTAAATCAAAATTTTTGTATGAAAAAATTAGTGAAATTATATTTTTTATGAATATAATTGTAAAACCATCCATAATACATCAACTATGACGAATACTGAATGATGTATTCCTTAAAACATAAGAAAATGATGTTGTAAAAACTTTTAGCTAGTTTATTTTATTTCAATTATATCATACGACCTTTCAAAAACGAATGGTATCCAAGGCACAAACCGTTATTTAGATTTATGGTGAATTGCAGTTGGAACAAGTGTGTCTCATGCAATGGAATCGACGAATGTATTGAATAGAACAAATGTGCCTCAAACAAATTAAATACGTAATATTTTTAAGTATGGACGACCCATACAGTTGTGCCAAGTGTGCACATCAACTATGGGAGATGTTGTTACGTAGTTTTTTGCATGGACGACCCCTGCAGTTGAGCTAAGAGTGCACAACGACTTGAAGAATATGAAATTTTGCCTTTTAGGTTGGGCTAAGTGAGTAATGGGTTGAGGAAAAATGTTGTTACGTCGTTTTTTTTTGCAAGGACGACCCCTGCAGTTGTGCTAAGAGTGCACAACGACTTGAAGAATATTAAATTGGACTTTTAGGTTGGGCTAAGTGGGTAATGGGTTGAGGAAAAATGTTGTTACGTTGTTTTTTTTACCTGGACGACCCCTGCAGTTGTGCTAAGAGTGCACAACGACTTGAAGAATGTTAAAATTTGCCTTTTAGGTTGGGCTGAGTGGGTAATAGGTTGGGGAAAAATGTTGTTACGTCGTTTTTTTTGCCTGGACGACCCCTACAGTTGAGCTAAGAGTGCACAACGGCATGAAGAATGTTTCAAACTGGGCTTTTGGGTTAGGCTAATTGGGAAATGGGTTGGGGAAAATTGTTTTTTTTGCATGGACGACCCCTGCAGTTGAGCTAAGAGTGCACAACGACTTGAAGAATGTAAAAATTTGCCTTTTAGGTTGGGCTAAGTGGGTAATGGGTTGAGGAAAAATGTTGTTACGTCGTTTTTTTTTTGCATGGACGACCCCTGCAGTTGTGCTAAGAGTGCACAACGACTTGAAGAATATTAAATTGGACTTTTAGGTTGGACTAAGTGGGTAATAGGTTTGGGAAAAATGTTGTTACGTCGTTTTTTTTGTATGGACGACCCCTGCAGTTGAGCTAAGAGTGCACAACGACTTGAAGAATATTAAATTGGACTTTTGGGTTGGGCTAAGTGGGTAATGGGTTGAGAAAAATGTTGTTACGTCGTTTTTGTTTTTACCTGGACGACCCCTGCAGTTGTGCTAAGAGTGCACAACGATTTGAAGAATATTAAATTGGACTTTTAGGTCGGGCTGAGTGGGTAATGGGTTGGGGAAAAATGTTGTTACGTCGTTTTTTTTGCATGGACGACCCCTGCAGTTGAGCTAGGAGTGCACAACGACTTGTAGAATGTTAAAATTTGCCTTTTTGGTTGGGCTAAATGGGTAATGGGTTGGGGAAAAATGTTGTTACGTCGTATGAGCTTTATTGTGCAGGAAACATGTAAGCAAAGTTTCGGCTACGTAACAACATTTTACAAGTGGGTTCCAACCCAAAAGTCCACTCTCAGCTTAACTGCAGGGTTCGTTTATGCAAAAAAAAATACTACGTACCGTAAGTAGGGGTGACACTGGGTCTGGGGGGGTGAGATTGAGTCAAAGTATTTTTTTACGGATTTTACCATTTCTCAGGTGCGTCTCTATGACTCTAAATTCTGTTAAAAAATACCATATTATATGGTATAGTAGCCCAACTCAAAAGTCCAATTTGAAACATTATTCATGTCGTTGTGCACGCTTAGCTAAACTTTAGGGGTCATCCATGCAAAAAAAACGACGTAACAACAATTTTCCCCAACTCATTGCCCGCTTAGCCCAACCCAAAAGTCCAATTTGAAACATTCTTCATGTCGTTGTGCACTCCTAGCTCACCTACAGGGGTCGTCCATGCAAAAAAAAAAACGACGTAACAACATTTTCCTCCAACCCATTACCCTCTTAGCCCAACCCAAAAGCCCAATTTTATATTCTTCAAGTGGTTGTGCACTCCTAGCACAACTGCAGGGGTCGTCCATGCAAAAAAAACGACGTAACAACATTTTTCTCCAACCCATTACCCACTTAGTCCAACCCAAAGGTCCAATTTGAAACATTCTTCAAGTCGTTGTGCACTCCTAACACAACTGAAGGGGTCGTCCATGCAAAAAAAACGACGTAACAATAATTTTCTCCAACCCAATGCCCACTTAGCCCAACCCAAAAGTCCAGTTTGAAATATTTTTCAAGTCGTTGTGCACTCCTAGCACATCTGAAGGGGTCGTCCAGGCCAAAAAAATGACGTAACAACTATTTTCCCCAACCCATTTCCCACTAAGCCTAACCCAAAAGTCCAATTTGAAACATTCTTCAAGTCGTTGTGCACTCTTAGCTCAACTGAAGGGGTCGTCCATGAAAAAAAAACGACGTAACATTATTTTTCCCCAACCCATTACTCACTTAGCCCAAACTAAAAGTCAAATTTTAACATTCTTCAAGTCGTTGTGCACTCTTAGCACAACTGTAGGGGTCGTCCATGAAAAAAAACGACGTAACAACATTTTTCCCCAACCCATTACCCACTTAGCCTAACCCAAAAGTCTAATTTGAAACATTTTTCAAATCGTTGTGCACTCCTAGCTCACGTACAGGGGTCGTCCATGCAAAAAAACGACGTAACAATAATTTTCCCCAACCCATTGCCCATTTAGCTCAACCCAAAAGGCCAATTTGAAACATTCTTCAAGTCGTTGTGCAACTGCAGGGGTCGTCCATGCAAAGAAAACTACGTAACAACATTTTAAACTAACCTACAGAACCTAAATACACTAATCCTAATCAATGGGTCGTCCAAACAAAAAAAAACTACTCCACTAAACCATTTTAACACACTACACCTAACTGATAATTCCTTCTCGCTTCCAAATGTGCACACTTGTGCTATTTGCCTTCCAAAATAGTGCTCCATAATATTGCTCAAACTAGTAAGGACACCTGGCAATTTACCATAATATTATAGTGTAATCGTAATTTTATGGATTTGCGTGTTTTCAAAAGGTCAAGCCATGATGAAAAATAAGAGAGCACATCCATGATGCGTTCGAAAATGTCAGTTAGTACAAATGGTTGCAAGGCGATATCTCCGCTTAGGAAACGAATTTTTCAGATCTGTTAGAAGCGTTTTGTAGGGAATTTAATTAGCTAAAAGATGACATCATTGACTCATTTTGGCCCAATTTTCAGTTAGAACATTAGAGCACACCGCTATCGAAATGCAGGCTCGCGCTAAATGAGATGTGGTTAATCTGTTGAATGAGTGCATTGTTTTACAACCGTCATTTCCATTAATGCTAAAACAAACAGTATTAGTAGAGGAGAGTGAGAAAATGAGGTTTGAATGCTCGGTAAGTCACAAAAGCTGTGACTTGTTTGGCGTCAGTTGATTGAACCGCAATTAAGGGTAAATTGCGATAAATGGCATTAAAAGCTTTGTAAGTGCTAAGTAGGAGATTATTGTCATTTTAGTGTCACATTGTCGTTGGACATTTTTATATTAAACTAAGAAATCATCAAAGTTACAAAATAGCAAAAAAAAATATAGTTTTCCTTACTATCAAACTTAAATTTCTAAACTTACTACATTCTGCCATGGAGAATTACGAAAAACCCTAAGTCAATTAAGCCGATCCATTACACACTTTTCACGAAAACAACTGACAATTAACCCCGCTTCAACGTCAGGCCACCGAAGTAACAAGAGCGACACCCATCACGGAATTTCAAGCTAACAAACGAAAATGTATCAATCAGTGTCATTCCGCGGGCAAAGTTGACACCATCCTCCCTGCTCGGAGGGTCGTTTTCTAGTCAAATTATAGTTCTGAGCTCTGTGCGCGCGGAAACTATTTTGCGTGCCAAAAATTTCGCGCTCAAAAATATTTCGTCACTCAACTTGACTTGGATGACAGAAGAGGGATCCAGTTTCGAAGCTGTTTCGATGGTGTGCATTTTCCAAAATTAACGCGATTTCGAAGATAATTCCTAAATTAGCTTCCCTACTCACCCGTTCAGCTAATCTGGCTTAAGTAAACTGGTGTAACCAGAAAATGAAATATTAGCCCAAAATTTTCCGCTACTTTCGGTTCGTCGTCTGGGGCTAATTAATCATCTGACTTTTCGCAACGACGACACGTCAACACACACACACGCGCTCGCTAAGTAGAGTAAATGTTACAGCTATTCTATTGTAGCTGGCTTGGTTAGAGCTAGTGTTTGTTTAGGACGTGTGTGTGTGTATGACACAGTCTTACAACATTGTTGTCTCAGTTCAACAACCAAACTTTATCGTCATGTAAGGGAAAGTGGGGATTCTTGATCCCAGCAAATTATTTTAAATTAAATCATCAAAAAAATGCAACAATAAAAACCACAGGAAAAAAGACAGTTTAATCTCTCACAACCAAACCACGTTTCTCAACGAACTTTGGTATAAATAAATGACCTAAATCATTTTCCAGAAGAGCTAATCCATTTTAAAAAAAGTATTATTGGGTTGATAGATTTTTGTTATTGGGTCAGTCCACATTTGGAAAAATAAAGCTATGATTAAAATTAAAAGCGAAAAAAGCGTAGAAAAATAATCAAAAGAGAACTAAAAAATATGAATTACAAAATGGCAGAAAGAACTGACAAAATCAACATTTTTAGTTTTTGTATTACTTTTGGGGCCATTCACAGATGACGTAGCATTTTAGGGGGAGAGGGGGATGGGTCGATAGTGAATATTTCAAACTCTTTGGGGATTTTCGACCCCTCAAGTTTTTTCGCGAATTTAAACCCTTTTTGAATGTTGGGGTTGATTTGAAAAAAAAACCTTTTTTGACAGATGAGAAATTTGTAAAAAAGTTTAGTTTTCCAAATCTAGTCTTTCAAAAATTAACAAAAGGTTCATTTTATTACGAGCAATTCCATGTCAAATCGGGAATCGGTTGTACAGGACCCTCTCCGATTTCTATGAAACTTTGAAGACATGTTATGTAAGCCATTTTTTGTATATATGAAGCCAGTTTCACTCGATAATGACATTTGGAAAGGGCCTAAGTGTTTTAATTATTTTTTGTAATTCGGAATTTAAATATCGCTGTATCTCGAAGCTGTTGCATCGTATCAAAAGTGGTTAAAGACAAACTTGTTGGAAATTTGACGGACTTTCCGAAAAAAATCAACTGAAAGAAAAAAAACACGCCACTTTTATGAGATTTTTTTTTTATTTTTAAGTTTAAAAGTCAAATTTGAAAGTGATCCTAAGATGTTAAAAAAAGATTCACGAAAAATGCAGGATGGAGCAACTCAACTAAAAAAATACAAAAATCATTTACTGCAATTGTTTTTTTTTTCAGTGCTCAAAATTTTCAAAAACAGAAAACGGGAATCGATTTTCCAGACAATTTTACATAGCAGTCTCAATATTGACTACTGTCCTTAGTCCAATCCTTGTGAAGTTACAGCGGTTTTAAAAATAAAAATGTTGAAAAAATTGGTTTTTCGATGATTTTTGACAATTTCTATATGACAGACTTGATTTTTCAGTCTCATAAATATTTTTCTCTGAAAGCTCGTCCAATTTAAATTGTAAAAAAATGCGATAATTTGATTTAGAGTAACTGAATTTTCCTTAATGTCCTAAACTGACTACTTAGCCGAAGAAACCAAATCGGTTCCAAGAAAATGATTTTATAATATTTATAGGGGTGATTCTCGTATTCGACCTAAATTCCGTCCAATTTTCAAATTCTTTCTATTTAAACTTTCTTTTTGGAAATGTTTTGGATATACACTTGATTGAGCTTTTTTTTTTGCTTAAAATGGGTTGAAAACGTTTTTTAAGAAGCTGTCATCATGCTGCCAATGTGCTGATATGCCAACATTAGGTGCCCGATGGAATAACATGCCGTTCCTCTTAACACGCATTTAGAATGGAAAATTACAAAAATTACATAAAGATGAGAACACGAATTTCATGAAAAAATCAGGATTGTGGAGTCGAGTAGCTTCTGAATCTACTCCGACTCTGACTCCGATTCCAGTTTTCCAAAATTTGCCAAATTAAACTTCAAAGATTTAAGATACATTACAGCTTTTTAAGCAAAAAAGCAATTTTTGGTTTTAACCTAAAATGACTCTTTTATTATAAAATGGAAAAATGTTTGATATTTACTTCAGATAGGCGTTTACTAATATTCCTTCCGTTCCCTAAAGGATAGCTTGGACCCGGCGAGGACCCCCTTATGCCCTGGGCTGTATTACACACTCATCAAAAGATGAAGACATGGTATCTCCCGTGTTGGATTATTGTTCCGGATGAGGGTCTAACACAACCACACCAAACAGTGGGATAAGCGTTGTGGAGCCATCCGTGGATAGGGCGTCCTAAAATGCTAATGCTAATGCTCAATGGAAAAAAAATTGAAATTATACGAAAAAAGTATTAGGCTTCATTCTCTTTCAAATTTGTGGATTCTATTTTTTATTTGCATATTCAAAAAGTTAAAAAAAAACCATTAAAAAATAGTATTGCTTTTATATTTTTAACTTAGGTAGGAAACGAAAACAAAATAATGTTCGAGAACAAATTCCTTGATTCAAATGAAATAACAAACATAGCAAAACTCGACATTTTTTAAGTTGATGTAAGCCAACGCCTCACTTTCGTTAAGGTTTTGGTGACAGAATTGAATTTTAGAAAATTTCCAGCCAATAAAAAAAATTGTAAATTTCTAGTATAAATTGTATGAAATCTTCTTAAATAACTCACATATTATATCAGCACTTCCCCACGAAAACAGCATGATTCGAAAAAAAAGTTCCCCGATCGGGCTCAAAATTTTGCTGGGGGTTTCTTGGCCAAAATAATTAGACCCTTAATTTTTTTTGTTTGGCCATTAGGGTGACCTACGCCGTGTTAGGGTGGTCCGAAAAATGGCCATTTTCGTCGATTTTTGCAAAAACCACATTTTTCAAAAAATCATAACTTCGCATCATTTCAACCGTTTGAGCTGTCTTATACGCAAATGAAAGGTGATAAGTTGGCCTTTCAAAGAAAAATAGTAAGAAGTTTTTAAAATCTAGCCTTACATATGGAAAGGTCAAATGAAAACTTAAAATGCTCTTTTGAAGGTCTCAGGACCAAAGAGCCTATGTCTGAAAATATTTTTATCGGATTCCTCGGAAAATTTTACATAACTTATCAGAAAATAGTAAAGTTATGTTTTCAATATTCCGAGATATGATTTTTTGAAAATAAAAACTGAGTTTTTCAACGCGCCGCGCGCAAAAACGGAAAAATGACGAAAACGGGAAAAAATCGACTTTTTTCACTAAAACTGCGATAACGTTCCTATAAATGTTTTGGCATCAAAATTTTCGTAATAAAAAAATAGTATTTCTCAATAATGTTAATACTGTAATATCATCAATGCACTTTCCTGTATAAGGATTGCAAACGTTATGAGTCGAATGAAAACAATAATAGATATAATTTCCATCAAAAGGACTCCCATATCTCCCCTTTACTGTTGCACCGCATCTTGGTTTACGAGCATAAAACTTAAGAATTCTTGCACTGTTTACTCGTCTCAGTGTGGTTGTGTGCAAATCTAGCTGATGAGCCAGAACAAATCATAATTAGTCACCAGGGTTAATTTGTCACCGTGTTTAACTTCTCTAGTAGATGCGCTCCGAGAACGAGGCGTCTGCTTTGGATTAGTTGTCAAAATATTAAATCTCACTGGGGAAAGAAAACTTCACCGTGGTGTTCAATTTCACCTAACGCACACCTTAAACTTGGAAATCTCTTTGGCTCATTGCAACTGGAGCAGAACGTCAAAAAATGCGGTGTTCATTAAATTAACATTTTGCTAATTAGTCAAAATTCGAACGATACATGGCCGTGGAAATAATTGGAAATTTTATCTCGCCAAGGTGCGTCTAATTTTACTTGTGGAGCAAGAAATACGAGAAGTCTATTTCTGGGTAGGATCGAAAGGGTTTTTCTAATAATTAAGATATTTAAAAAGCAATCGACTCTAGCACAAAAACGCACTGATCAGTCTGAGTACGTTCCGAGCAGTTATTTTCTGAAATATTGTTCCAACCCAGCTGACGAGAAAATTTCACAATCTATGCCAAGCTAAAAACAAACGACGTCAAGGAACATTTCCCACTCCTACATGTTCATGACCACACATACGTCGTACGGGGTTCTTGCGCAAGAACAGAAAGCAATAATTAAGCGCTCATTAATTCTGTACAACTTCATTTTTCGTGTCGATGTTGCTACTTGAAGTGGGAGAAAGGCCTCCGTTTTCGTCATTTGTTAAACATTTTCGCGGAAATGTTCTTGCCCCTTTCTTTGAAGCTCACGCACTGAACCTGTTCAGCTATGAACTTCAAGTCATCGCTGAGGGTGTAGAGTCTACGATGTCAATGAAGAAAGTTTTTTCGCATAATTAATCGTGTAATTATGAATCTTGAAAAGGCTCTGGGCTCAGTGCTGGAAAAGTTCACTTTTTACACTGTCGTCACTGTGAAATTTCATGGAAATGTTCACATAAAAACTCTTATAAAAATGTATTTAAATGATTATTGTTGTAGTACATTTCATGAAGATGACTGTCAAAAAAATGTTTTTTATGACGAACTAAGCGAATAACTTCACCCCTGGCTGGAAGTAATCAGTAATGTACTAGGCGTTAACATTTCTTCGCAAAAAAGAAAGAAAATTCTCAGCTATAACAACCCCTCAGAAAGTGGCGTTGACACGCATTTTGCGCTTGTATGCGTTACACAAACGGTGATTGATCACTTGAGCATGAAAAAGGCAGGTTACTTGTTCGAAACGGGATGTGTGACTATGTTTAGTACGTTGTGTTAGCATAGCCGAAGCATGGATGATGAATGGTTTCAACGAGGTTGCCAATGGAAAATATTACTTTACAGATTTAAACGTTATATTCGAAGATTTCATGAATCAAAGAATCAAAGAATCAAAGAATCAAAGAATCAAAGAATCAAAGAATCAAAGCTCAAATTTATTTTTTCACATTTTCAAAATGCATATTTTTGAAATGATTCATTTAAAAGAACGTTCCACATTATGGTTACCTAAAATCACAAATGCATTAACAAATCCCAAAAAGACCATTAATTAGCCACTGTTTATCTCGTTCAACGATACATTTGCCCCCAGCGTGAAACCGATAATATTTCACCAATATTTACTGCCCACGAGTACCAAGACAAATGACTTCTAAACAAAACCTCGTGCAATTGTTATTATTATCCTATTACGCCCACCGTACTCCCAAAAACATTCCAAGGCCCCCACCCAATTTTTCAAACCACAAACAAATCGTCGAACAAAGAAAAAAAATCACCCAAATTTCCCACCGCATGTTATCGTTTCTTACTTCCTTTCAGTTTTGTTGAAAATAACCGGGCAATGTTTTATTTTATTTTCAATTGTTATTGTTATTGCGACATGTGTGCCGCTCCTGAATGGGTGGGTTGAGGTCCCCAAAAATAACAATCGAAAAAGATGGAAACCTGTTGAAAAACATGTTTGTCCCCCGTTTTATGACATGTTTCGTTTTTTGACAGATTCAGTCACATTTGAGGTCGGCTGACGGGATTTTTGATGATATCTGTGATTTAGGTTAATTAGACAGATGCTTCAAAAATTGTAGCCGTTTTTCTATCCAATTTAGTACTGGGATTATTGCTGTTTTGCAGCAGTGCGGCAAATTAATGTCAGAGTTTCGGTGTAAGAAAAATGTAACAATAGTTTTCTATGGTCAAAACCTTTAAAGATTGAGTTGAGTACTGCATTATCAATCTCATCACTTCCCTCTAATGATTCTTGGTAACATCAAAAAACTCGCTGACACCCTTTCTAATTCACCACATAAACACCACATCGTACGAGCTTGTTTTGTCACATATCGAACCCATCTTGGAGATCCATCACAGATTTACGGCCATCAAGCAGCTTAATTACCTCCGTCTTCCTCTCTGGGCTGGCCAGCCGAACCAGATGTGCCGTTCGTGCTCTTTTGAAACAACTTTGGGAAATGCAACCGAGGAAAACTTTTCGACGAGCGGCAAAAAGGAACGATTTTACGGCTTTCGAGGTCCATAACAATAAACCTATTTTCCCGTTACGCACATGGCATAAAGGCAAGCTTGTTTTTCCTCACAAAAGAGGAAATTCTCTCTCGAAAACGTATAAATATAATTAAGGTTTTAATTAGAAAACCAAATTGACGCACGACCTCCCCACCGGGATGAGGACACGTGCTCCCCCTCCCAAATTGACCATCCACCGATTGAAGAACCTTTTGCGGTCAAAATGCCAGATGGGATTCTCAAGTGATTCTCGTAAAATCTTAAAACCAACCAACAATGTTGCTTTGAGGCAAAAACCACAACCATTGAGCGGCTCCCTGAACCTACCTCTTCCTCGGTCGGCTCAAAGAAATCCTCGAACCAGACGACCTGCTCCTCGGCATCCTCTTCTTTCGGTTGGGGCGTATGACACCTGACCAGCACCACGATGTTCTCCTCGTCCACCGTGCGGTACGAACCGTGCTGGGTGACAACGTTGCGACGCCTGGTCGACGGAACCCGTGCCACCGGAGGTACGCCACCGTCCTCGACGGCAACGCTACCGGCCTCAATGTTGGTAAAGTTATCCTCCATCGTCGTAAAGTTATCAATCAAAGCAACCTACAAATTGGCACTTTGTAGCGATTGTTGAGCTCACAAACTCACTGAGCGCGTAATTTCACGAGAAATTCACTGTAAATTTACACCAATCACTGGAACTAGCACTTCCTCACAGCAAATCACTTCTCTTCTCACACCTACTCACCAATAATCTTTAGTAAATCACTACTAAAACCGCGCAAAACCACTAACCACTGAAGGAAAACCCGGCGAATTGTCGCGTGTGTTATCCGAACCACTGGGATGTAAACATAAACAAGAAGGGGGGGCTGCTTTATCGATCCAAACACGTGAGAGAGTGTCGCACGCGGTGTTTGACAGTTCTCTGCGGATTCCCGGAGAGAGAGCGCGTGCAGAATGAGGCGTTACGGTTTGCTAGAGAGTTGAAACGCGATGCGTTACGGTTTATACGATTGGTGAAATCTTTCACGGTGGCGCGAAAGTGGTTTTCTGAAGCACGTGGTACTAGAGAGCCTAGTGGGTAGTTTTGGTTATGTTCGTGCTTGTCGCAGCATCAAGGAAAAACTACAAGTTTTTCAAACATTAAATTTGAATGACTTTGGGTGTTTGAAAATTCTCCCAGAACATTTTATTTCCCTATGTAGGTCGCTACGTGGTACTGGTTAAGTTTATAATACATTCCACGTAAAGTTTCACTGAATTTTCATCAACTCAAATTTCAGCAAACGTTTTTATAATTTAGATTTAACTGACAATTGGGTCCTAGAATGAAGCTTAGATTGCTGATATTATTGTTTACATATACACTGATATAAGCGTTATCATTTTTCTGAGTACAATGACCCTTTGTACGACCACAAAGAGTTTAAAATGGATTTTTAAATCAATTTGGAAAAATTAACCTCGCGGTCCTTCTTGACAGAAAAGTTCCTACTTGATAGCTCGTTCCAAGGGGACCATAGTTGATCCATCGAAAAAATGTTGTCTTGTCAATATTTTTTTTGCATTAAAAAGGAAAAAAGTGATCAGAATTGGTTTTTAATCGTGTTTTTTTACCGTTGTACATAAAAATTGACAAGGGGTTTAGTACCCAATTGTTACTTTGGCAGATAGATTACTGAAATTTCAGTAAAATTGTTGTAATAACAACTGAAATTTCCTATTGTCCTATCCCTCGCCCAAACCAGATCAAAATCCATGATAAAGCTGTCAGACCAAAGAGCAAAAACTAAACAATCTTGGTCTTCGACGTAGGTTCACACAAATCAATAAATGGAAATTTGAAAAAGAATTTTATTTGTTCAATTCAATAACTGGTTTTGGGCTTCACAATTAAATGTGCGCCAGAAAATGATTAAACAGTGCGACGTCCTGTACACCGACAATTATATTAGCAGTTAAAAGCCTTATTCTTCCACTTTAATTTTTGATCGCGTTTTCGGTTTCAACCTGAACAATCTTGAAATTATTTATGCGGATTTGTGATTCCGCTCGTTCCATTATTGCCTTGGAAATTTCAGCAAAAGAAACGTCATAAGTTCAGCAGTTTTCTTGTGTCAGTTTGACATATCATTTGCTGAAGATTCAGCAATCGTTGTTGGTATTTCAGTTATCAAAATATGATTTGCTTGTCATCAAGAATGTTTCCAGCACCGTTATTTATACAATTATTTTATCAATCCTCCAAACCGAAAAAACAGGTGATTTTGATTTGTGAAAAAGTGTTCACGTGGTTTATGGATTTTCCCGAAGCAGATTTTCAAAAAAAAAATCAAAAATCAATTTTAAACCCCTTTTTTGGTCATCGCTAAAAAAATTTGGCTTTATCTGTGGATATCATAAAATAGGAATTTTAAACTCAAATTTTACACCCAAAAGTCACGATCTGATCGGTACAACTGGGAACAACACTTTGTATGAAGTTTTTCATGACTGAAATCGAGTCTGTGGATCTGTGAAGGTCTAAAGGTTAGGTGTGACAAGTGCCATCTTAGTCAAGAATTTTATAAATGTTGTTATTTACACCAATCCAGATAATAATAGTTCAAAATTGTGGCTGTTCTGGGTTGGAACCGAATAACAGTCCAGACTTGATTACCCGAAGCCTCGATTATCCGAAGGTTTGTATGAGACTTCGAATAATCGAATTATGAACAACAACAAAATTACGTCATTTTTCGTGTTCTGCGACCCTATTTTAGCCCGCTGTACGAGAAGGTCATGGAGACGATCGTGAAGGAACAACTGGTGGCGTTCATTGACCGAAATGGTGTGCTACTGAAAGAACAATCCGGGTTTCGAAAACAACATTCCTGTGAGTCGGCGCTGAATCTTCTATTGCTGAAGTGGAAGCAGTGTATTGAAAATGGAAGCATTGTTCTGTCAGTCTTCGTGGACTTGAAGCGGGCGTTCGAAACCATCGACCGAACTAAATTGCTTGGCGTTCTGAGGAAGAGCGGAATACGCGGAACGGTTCTAAAATGGTTCGTCAGTTACCTGGAAGATCGAAAGCAGGTCACGAGGTATAACAGCGCGGTTTCACCAGAAACAGCAGTAGACTTCGGAGTACCCACAGAGTAATCCAGAGGGAGCACTGGCATTTAATTTATGGTTGCGTTACGCGGTACATCGTGGTACATCCCCCCTTCAGAAAAAAACTTAGCATGAGCTATTTCTTTGATATCTTAGTTCACTGGATTTTCAGAGGCGTTACGTTTTTCAATGACAGTTTTCCTTGTCAGACATTCAAAACATTACTCAATCCGACTCAATCAGTTGAAAATTCATAATTTTTAGGTTGCTTTCGAACTGTTATCTGTTTTTCCGGTAAATATTGGATAAGGCGTTTCCCGAGCCGCAGGGCGTCTTAACGTCTTGGAAAAAACACCGCTGAATGCATGCAGATGGGAAAGTTGGCTTGCACAGGTTTGCGTACGTCGCCAGTGGCTGATTAATTGCTTGATTGAAATGCTACCGAGAGGTTAGTTCCGAATAGGTGTTGGCTTCATTTAATGACCAGAGTTGTGAATTAAGTTATCGATTCGCAGCCCATCTTTCAATGCACTCTCAAAAGTGCCATCGCTCGAAGTTCCAAATTCTATTGATTTGTGATACATTGCGCTTGTGTTCCCGGCCTTGGAGGGGGAGGGGGAGTTGATGTGACCAATTTTTAATGAATCAAACAGTTTTCTTGCTATCAAAACCCCGCAGCTCCCAAAGAAACATGTCCCGCGTATTTTATACTTCCTCCGTTTGGTTTTCATTTGAAAATAAGAAACAATTCCCATTATATAAATTAAATTTATAGCCACTAACAGTTTTATTTGCCATCATATACTCAAACATATATAAAAAAAAAAAACACAAACATTTCTTCGCATTCCGAGCCTGGCGGATTTCCTCCCTCAGCAAAACAGGACACTTCTTCAAAGCCGACTTTCCGACGGCCCCGAGACGAGGTCAGTTCGAGGTCTCCTTCACCAAAACAGGACACCTTCCCATTTTTTTCACGATCGGCCCGTCAAAGTTTTTTTTTGCTAATCGAAACGAAAGTCAGTTTGACAGGAAATTATTTTTAATTATTGGCTACTAGATTTAATTCAAATATCCGTTCAAAAACATAACGCCTGAAAAAAATATAACGCCTGCTACCCTTAGGAAAATCCAACAACAACAACCGTAACGCAGCCACAAAATTCGATGACATTTGTTCGGACTGCGTCCTCTGGATTACTCTGTGGAGTACCACAAGGAAGCGTTCTTGGACCTTTGTTGTTTATTCTCTACATAAACGACATAAAACAGGCGTTGAAGCGAGTACAGGTGAACCTGTTTGCCGACGACACAGTGCTGTTTGTGGTTGGTGACAGCTTCGACGAGTGCTTTGATTCCATGAACGAAGAGCTGATCGGGTTCTCAGAATGGTTAAAGTGGAAGAAGCTGCAGCTGAACATTGCGAAGACGAAGTGTATGGTGGTGACGACACGGCCGATCAGTGAGTGTAGAAGATGTGTACAGATGGATGGTGGAATCGTGGAGCGGGTGGAGACGATGAAATACCTTGGAGTCATGCTGGATGAAAAGCTGAATTTCAACGAGCACATCGATTACACTATCAGGAAGGCAGCCCGAAAGTTTGGAGTTCTGTGCAGAATCAACCGCTACTTGACAGCACAAGCAAAGGTTCAGTTATACAATTCGCTTATCGCGCCGCACTTCGACTACTGCTCATCGATCTTGTTCTTGGCAACACAACGGCAACTGAAAAGGATGCAAGTTCTCCAGAGCAAAATCATGCGGCTCATCCTGGGATGTGAACGATTGACGCCGAGGCTGAGAATGCTCGAATGCTTGCAGTGGATGTCGGTAAAGCAACGGATCGAATACAACACACTTCCCGAACAGACGGTAATAACTAAATTCATGCCATTTCAATAACAAATACTGTTAAAATAACAGAAAGTGTTATGGAATATTCCTGAAAAATCAATTTTTGCATAAGAGTTTAATAACAGTTAATGTTATCATAACAAAATTTGTTATCAGTCTGATATTGATTAAGAGCCAGAACAACTTGGGAATAACATTTTTTGTTATGGAAGAATACCTCCAACTGTTATTGGGATGATCGGATTAGTTGTTAAAATAACAAAAAATAATAACAAAGATTTGTTCGAAGAATAATGTAAAATGTTATTAATCTGTTATTACAATAACAATCCAATAACAAAAAAATCATAACGGCGAATAACAATTCTTGTTATAAATAACATAGAATGTTGTTGACCTAGTATTTTCAAATATCAAAAAATGTTATTCCCAAGTTATTTCCGTCTGCTCGGGTTGTCTTTGTTTTTCGTGTGAAGGAAAGGATGGCACCACAATACTTGACGGAAGCCATGGTACGCGGAAGGGATATCCATGAGCACGACACTAGAGGAGCTGACGATCTCAGATTGCAGAACTGGAAGAAAGCGTGTACGCAGAACTCGTTGTTTTACAAAGGATTTAAGCTATACAACCAGCTTCCAGAGGCTGCAAAGATGACGAGCAACATCAATGAGTTTAAACGGAGCTGCAAGGAATTTGTGCGGCAACGGCCGTTCGAGTAAAAGTGACCCACGATGGTACTGTGACGAGGAGCACGTTATGACGGTCGGCCATCTTCATTATCGGTACGCATTCGCTTGGGGACACTTTGGGCTGCATATGATAAACTTGATCAAAAGTAACGCGAATCTGGGCGCGGTTTAACCCTATGTGCTCATATGCATGTGGAATAGCGTCATGTGTGCTCTGGCTTGTATAGACCCTTATACAGCGATATAAGGTATTTTCATAAAAAATGTGATTATGTACGAGCTTTAGCATTAAAAAACTAACTTATTCATGCTAGGTTGCCTATAGCCTTTGAGAATACATCAAATTAAAAGTGCGCTCTGCTTTGTAGGCCGAAAATAGGGACAAATACCCCCCAAATGATCAAAATAATTTCAAAAACATTCAAAATTTCAATGCCTTTGTGTTCTCTTGTACTAAGCTTGCTGGTTTTTCTATCTAGTTAGCATAATAGAGCACGGAGGTATCGGTTTATGAAACAAAATTCATTTTTGTATGTTTATAATAAATTGAAATGAAATTAAGAACAAACATTTCAGTGCTTTAAGAGCTGCTGTTCCTACCTAGTGAGAAAAAATCGAACCAAATTGGCTGGGAAACATAACCGTAAAAGTTTGTAGGTGTTAGGAATAAACAAGTCGTTTTTAAGTATCATAAACCAATTACCTAAACATTGCAGTTATTTTTTTTTTTTTGCTGAAGCCAAGCACAGCTCTTCACATTTGTGTTGCTTGGCATTGCGATATGCTAACAATGATATTTGGTTTCATGACCCAAATATCTAAAGGAAATAAAATGGAAAAGCGTAAATACAAAGTAACAAAACTACATTTGAAATAGAGCACGATTATTTTCGAAAGCAATACAACCACCACTCCGGCGAGCACATGTCAATACTTCAAAACCTGAGAAATGGTAATGACAAGCATTTCGAGGATTTTTTTTTTCGCTCAACAATCGACACGTGTCTTGCTTTTGTGAGGTGAACAGGTTTGCATTTTGTAACAATGCACCAATAGAAATTGTTTTATTACACCTATGCTGCCCGAGAAAGGGAAAACTCAATCACTACCAGGTTGAACGGAATCGTGCCAGCAGGACAGGCCGTGTGGAAATTCCTTTACAAAAGTTGGAAAACTCAGCCACAGTCAGTAGGTCTCGCGTGAGAAGTCACAAATTGTGTACCAGAGCGCGTGGTTCGCGGCAACAATGTCGAACAAAGTTTTTCATTTCAGAAAAAAAGTATCGCCACTACAAAACACCGAATCGTGCACAGCGCTATAATATTCACCGCTCATGAACAGGCGCCATAAATCATTCGATCTGTTTTGCCGGGTAAGCATTTCTTAATGGTTTTGCGCGTTTTTCGGGCGCGGAGACATTGTAATTTAATGCCCCCCGGGAGTGTAATTTCCAACCGATAGTGACTAATTTCCGCTAAATGGGTGTCTCGTTGCGCAGGAAATAGTTTTAATGTTTAGTGGTTGTGTCTGGCGACTAGAATTATGGGTTGCATTAGCGTGGGCGGGCTGTCAAATTGTTATAGCTGCGACGCCATTATGGCATGACTGTCAAACGCTTCATCGGTGAGAAAACGGTTTCAAAGTGGGAGACAAGCTCACTGGAAATTGAATCCAGAGAAGAATTTCGTACTGTAATCCAAAGGGAAAATTCGCACCACTACATTGTCGTTGCATGGGAATTCCGGTGGATGCAATGTTTACTTTGCCGGTAGTGAAGTAGCGGTCTTGTGACACTGAACAAATCAGCCATAATTCCATTCATGTGGGTTCCCACAGAAGATTATCGATTGGGGTTCGAAATTGAACCCAGAGACAAACTGACGTAGATCTCGAGTTCGCTTTTGTCTACAAAAATTAACGGTAATTTCAAATGAAAATGGCTTGTTTTTTACTCAAAATCAACCTGCTTTTTGAAGGTTTGTATGTTTTGAGCATCAAGAATGACATTTTATAAAGTGGTTAGACAAATGCTCACCATCTACTTGTCTGTACTGTGATGGTTGGACCATACCAACTCAGCAGCAATCAGCTTCCACCGTATTGGCCAAGGTTAGCAAACTGTGCGGTGAATCGTATGTAAACTATAGTGGCACATCCCTTTGGGATCCATATTCCGTGCGACCGTGGCCACCCAGACCCAGACGCATGTCAGCAGTTCGGCATTTTGCCACGGAAGGGATTCAAAAATCCCATCATAAATGGAAACACAAATGGGGCTCACCAGGGCGGTTGGGCAATGCAAAGTTCGTTATTTGATTCAAGGACCGCGTTGATTGGATTCTCTGGCTGATGGGGACGGAAGTTGTGTTGAACAAGCCACAGGTGAGAGGAGACAATGTTGGCAGGACTTTTAAAGAGATACTTTGAAGACTTTGTAATATTTTTACTCGATATTTAACACAACTTTAAAATAGTTTAAAGAATGGATTAGCGTGGTGCACGGGTATACGAAAAAGACAAAAGTGTTCAGTTTCAAGCGCATCAACCGGAATTTTCAAGCATTATGGTCCCAAAAGCTATCACTAAAATTAGAGCTCGAAATAATCTCAATAAGCGTCATTGGAAGTGGCAAAAGGTCAAAGTGATTTATTTACGGTTAAAGCTATTTCTTAGTTTCTTCTTAGAGCAATTCTATGTCAAATAGGGAATCGGTTGTACCGGATCCTCTCCGATTTCATTGAAACTTTGTATACATGTTATCCTACACTTATGTTGGCCATTTTTGTGTATGGGTTATTCCATCCCAAGTGACCACGCGTCCAACATCGACCTTCACGAAATCTGCTCATATTTGGCATGGGGGTTGTTTTTGCCCCAAAAACAAAGAATCCCAAGTTTGGTGACATTTGGTCCACCCCCGCGCCCGTGGCACCCCCCTCTTTTTCTGAGATTTTTGAAAAACCTCATTTTTAAAATGCATTTTGCTAAGAGAAAAGTTTACAAAAAGTGAACTTTTGGGTATGCATATTTGAAGATTTTTTGACGTAGAATCGAATGGCGTACTCAAAATTTACGTAAAGTGTGGCCAGATATGAGAATTTTGTGCTTTAAGTTTTTAAATGCATTTTAAACCCTTTGGACGAGCACTAAAAGTTGGACCCACCAACCTTAACCAAATGGGCTCATATTATCAGGCTAGCTTCTGGGGCCAAAAACCTAGAAAATTCATGTTGAAGCGCTCGAAATTAAACATTTTGTCATTTTCTTATATTCGTGAACCACGCCAAGTCCTGCCAAGACGGGGGTTCAAATGAATAGATACAATACATACATACATAAATACATACATACATACAATACATACATACATAAATTCAATTTTGGGACATTCACTTACTTCCGTTAAAAAATTGAAAAAAAAATTAAATTTCAAGGCCTACTACGCTGTCACGCAATGAACTGTTGAAAATTGATGGTAAAGAAAAACATTTGCTATGCAATACAGAGCTTTCCAGCTTAAAAATGTGATATCTCAAGAAATATTCAATTTACCCTGAGGTTTTGATTGAATTTAACGTAAAAAACTCTCAGCTATCGAATGCAATTGTCAGTTTTCCCGTAAGTGCTCGTCCAAAGGGTTAAAAATGCATTTTAAAACTTAAAGCACAAAATTCTTATATCTGGCAACACTTTACGTAAATTTTGAGTACGCCATTCGATTCTACGTCAAAAAATCTTCAAATATGCATATCCAAAAGTTCACTTTTTGTAAACTTTTCTCTTAGCAAAATGCATTTTAAAAATGACGTTTTCAAAAATCTCAGAAAAAGAGGGGGTTGCCACGGGCGCGGGGTTGGACCAAATGTCACCAAACGTGGGATTCTTTGTTTTTGGGGCAAAAACAACCCACATGTCAAATATGAGCAGATTTGGTGAAGGTCGATGTTGGACGCGTGGTCACTTGGGATGGAATGACCCGTATACAAAAGTATTACTTTTCGATGCAACTGCTGAAAAGTTGAACTTTTTCGGAACACAAATAAAGATTGTAAAATACTTTGCAATTTCGTCGTGAAACTACTTATTATTTCTGTTATTCTCGAACGACGCAAAGCCTACTTTTCTTTACTAAAAATAACTGAATCGAAAAGTATACTTTTTGACACAAAGGTTGAAAAATTTACTTTTTGCAATTCCGTCGTGAAACTACTTACTTTTCCTGTCATTCTTGAACGACGAAATAGCCTACTTTTCTGTACCAAAAATAACAGAATCGAATAGCAACACTTTTCAAAATAAATGCTGAAAAGTTCTACTTTTCAGCACTGAAATGGGTGCTGAAAAGTTGAACTTTTCAGCACTTGTTTCGAAAAGTAACACTTTTCAACATTTTTTTATTTAAACGATTTATTAACAAAATACATGAAAATTTTACTTAAAATTTCACTCAATGGGTGTTTTTCGGAATTGCAAAAAATGTTGTATGGAACTCGTTGCAAAACTTGATTTTTTCAGCACTCTTCGTATTTATCCAACTCGGTGAACCTCGTTGGATAAATGTACGACTCGTGCTGAAAAAATCCTCTTTTTGCAACTTGTTGCATAAACTACTATTTCAACACTGAAATGGATGTTGAACTTGGAAAGTACACCGTTTCGTCATTCTAGAATGAAAGGAAAAGTTAATAGTTTCACAGCGAAATTGCAAAAAACAGTTTTAAAATTCCTTTCATTTATTTACCATACAATATCAAAATCAAGAAATTACTTCAGATTCAAGTACCTTTAAAGAACACAATTTCAGATTCAAGGTTTATTCTCACTGTCACTTTATCCACCTCTTCACAACTACGTAACAACAATACACACACGGATATGCCCCTTTCCGTTTGTATGCAGATTTTGGCCCCGCCACGTGATGATGATATTTGATGTAACGATGTTTATTCTGCTGAAAATACCGCAGCAGAAAAGCTCGTTTTCCCCCCCCCAACCCCAACCCCAAACGCATAAATATGTGCCCAGAATGGTGGCAAAAGATTGCGTGCGCGACACTGAAATATGCATGCCTGAGCCCCGAGATTCCTTTTATTTTGCGAGCAAGAATCAGGAAAATCACTTTGATGTCGCGGTTTATGCTATGTAGAATGTGTGTGAGTGTGTAATGGTGAAGAATGCGTTGACGACTCTTGACTGATGTGCCGCCATCAGGCCACATGCTAATGCCCTCTGCTTTATGTGCCCTCGGGGCTCATACCGCGGATGTTTAGGGTAGAAGTGCGTACGGATTCTGATTTTTATAATCATCATGAAGGTCTGATGGGGCTTCAAAATGGCGTTATGCGTCATGATGCAATTTTCATGCTCATTTCCTTGATGAACGTCAAATTTGCATTGATATTTAGAAAGTCAGAATCAGAGTCAGAGTCAGAGTCAGAGTCAGAGTCAGAGTCCAGAGTCCAGAGTCCAGAGTCCAGAGTCCAGAGTCTAGAGTCCAGGGTCCAGAGTCCAGAGTTTTTTTTCCAAAGAATTCCTAGCTTATCAAACAATAATTAATTTATCTTAAGTTGAGACGATACAATGACATCATTTGAATTTACTGAGTTGCAATGAGTATACTCATGCAGCTCGAATCAACCCGACTGAATAACACAATTTAGCTGGAATTGAATCGCTTTGTTCAATTATCTCGCAATAATCACATAATTTTGCAATCAAATCTAATTGGACGTTGCAAATTACCAAATAAAACCCATGTTGAACATCACAGGACGTGCTGACAGCTGCACGAACCCCAATATTAGCCCGAACGTGTCCTTTAATATGTTCGTGAAAATTGTTCCAATATACTATTCCCACCTTTTTTGGGCTCCTGGCTTCAATCTATCCCTTTTTAAACCCTTCAAAAGTGGCCCATTTCTTTCAACAGATTGTTTCCATCTTCCAGAGTCCAAGAACCCCAAGAAATCAGCGCCAGGTCAAAATTGAAAAAAAAATCCTTGTGGAAAATGTCATGTGCAAGATTTATAGTTTCTCCAGCTTTATACCGGTGATCAATGTTGGGTTGGGACTTCCAACTTGGAAGGGAGGTAAAATTTAAAGCTTCATCTTCGCTGGGCAAACATATGCTGGCAGTCTTGGGTCTTCGTCCTTTGCTAGTGTTACGCTAGAAGAGTTGGAGAGGTATCCTTTTTCGACCTTCTTCCCGGTAGAACATGGCGCAAAATAATGATGGGGAAAGTGGAGCCGTTCTTGGGAAATTTGAACTAGGTTGGCTGGCAGCACTGCTACGTAAATCACTCTTTCTCTCCTTCTTAGATGTAACAGGTTTCTGGCGAAAGTTTGAGATGTCAGTATTGGATTTTTTTTCAATTAACGAAATAGATTTTCAGGAAACAGTCAAATGTGTAAAAATGTGATTTGAAAATTTATTGTAAAATATTAAAAAAAGAATTTATTAGATTGAAACATAAACTGACCAATAAACGGTTCTTGCTTGCCATAAATCAAGTGTTACAACCCTTTTGATCCTGAACTAATATCATTGCGTAAACCGCTAAAATTCCTGCACAACATGAATTATTAAACCACTAAAAATTGATAGCAGCGATAAATTAAAGACAGCCCATCTTCAATTAATTTGTCTGAAAGCCACTTCATCAATTACAATCACCCCTCCCACCTCTCCCTCTTTCATCCACCCACCAACCGGAATCAACAATCGAAATTAAATCATAAAAGTCTCTGGCTGAGCGCACTTTTATTGCTGCAAACGTTATAAATTTTCCTCTGGTCGCAATCCGCAGCCCAAAATTGTTTCCTCGTTGCTTTTTATTGCGATTTCGTGGATTACTTTCGGGGCCGCCAGCTATTGGTTATTATCGACCAGAATGGTTTGAATCCAATTTAAATTGGAGGCGGTTTTATTGCTTGTTTTGTCAGACAGAGCATGATTGAATACAGAAACTTGATTGGTTATGAAAAAAGATAAACTGTTAAGAACTTATTAGACGAAGACGACAACAAGGCCAAGTCAAACCAAAGACAAGACCAAGACAAGACCAAGACAAGACCAAGACAAGACCAAGACAAGACCAAGACAAGACCAAGACAAGACCAAGACAAGACCAAGACAAGACCAAGACAAGACCAAGACAAGACCAAGACAAGACCAAGACAAGACCAAGACAAGACCAAGACAAGACCAAGACAAGACCAAGACAAGACCAAGACAAGACCAAGACAAGACCAAGACAAGACCAAGACAAGACCAAGACAAGACCAAGACAAGACCAAGACAAGACCAAGACAAGACCAAGACAAGACCAAGACAAGACCAAGACAAGACCAAGACAAGACCAAGACAAGACCAAGACAAGACCAAGACAAGACCAAGACAAGACCAAGACAAGACCAAGACAAGACCAAGACAAGACCAAGACAAGACCAAGACAAGACCAAGACAAGACCAAGACAAGACCAAGACAAGACCAAGACAAGACCAAGACAAGACCAAGACAAGACCAAGACAAGACCAAGACAAGACCAAGACAAGACCAAGACAAGACCAAGACAAGACCAAGACAAGACCAAGACAAGACCAAGACAAGACCAAGACAAGACCAAGACAAGACCAGGGTCTTTTCTAGTATTTCTGTCATTAAACATTGTTTCACAATATATTACAGTTATCTCGTAAGTTTCTGTTTCCTTCATGTTATAGCCAATTTACGTTTAAAAATAAGAAGACTATTCTAATTTATTTATTATTTCAATGATTCATGAACACAACCTTAAAATGAACTTCAGCTTGATCTTGGCATGCGTCAGTTTTTTAATCAAAAGTAAACAAACATCCCGCAACACATTAG